>NW_027526203.1:217997108-218027108 GCF_048455015.1 Haemaphysalis longicornis | reverse complement strand
AACCGGACTGAGGCCGCTACCTTTCCCTAAGTTTTTTCTCTCCCATGCCCACCACCTGAATTTAATCAGCCGTTTTCTTTCCCGTTTGTGTTTGGCGCCAAAACAGACAGTATCCCCCCTCCCCCCCTCCCCCATCCCCCCTTCATGTTTGGCACCCAGCAACCACCGGTTGGCTTTCCCACGCCAAGCGGCGGACCAGCCGCTGCCTCTTTGACTCCTTGTGGTGCACTGCCGGTCAAGCCACCAGAAACGACCCAACCGGCGCCGCCGATTTGTGCAGCTGCGCTTGCAATTACTGCATTCATCATGCCCATGCTGAAGCCCACTGTGACCTCCACAGCGGATGGTGAACTGTTTCTTCCACGCGCGTGCGTGCAGCACTTCTGTCGAAACGCGTCTTCGAAACGAGTTTTGTTTCGAACAAGACTTTTGTCGAAATACTGTTTAAAAATTACGAAACACTAACCAAAAGCTTTCAGAGAGAGAGTCATGTAAAAAAAAGCGAACAGAACAAATAAATGAAGTGGAAATGAAATACCCGCTTAATTGTTTGTAATTGTGTGCATCACGCCCTACAGAAAACAAGGGGAGTCCTCTGAAAAGAGGAAAAGTTGCAGTGACATCTACGTTCAGCTCTTAAGCTGTACGACGCGATAGCGTTAATTCGACGTCCAGGCATCGCTTTGGAACGGAGTTTCTGCATTTGCCATTTATGCTTTCCAAACACCGGGGGCCAGTCAAGAGAGCAAGACTAGCTTCAATGGTTTTAAACTGCCTTGGCACAAGAAAGACAGGCGCCATCTACGCTTGTGTGGCTTCATAAATGGGTGGGAAAGGTTGAGGGTGCTTGTTGTCGATCAGTTTCAGCGAGCTCCGGATGCAGCAGCCTGTTCCTTGCCCTGTCAATGAGCTCACGCTGGCCTTGACGTGTCAAGGTAGTCAAAGCTGCTTCCCATTTCTCTACAGAAGTGGAATATGCAATGTTCGGGTTGTTCTCCCCTGAGCATACCCTTCTACGTGGCTAAGTTGCGTGTTAGAGGGTGCATGTTTTCCGCATTGACACAGTTTCCAGTTTAGCGTCGGATGTTTTCTACCAAACACCTTCGCCCATATAGTTTGTGATTATTTTGATCGGTTTGTTTCCTGCGCAGAGCTTGCGATTCTTCAGCACATGAAGGATCGTTTTCCTAGACTTAGAAAGAAGAGAGGTTCTCCATATTTTTCAGGGAGGTAAGTGTCGCAGTCGTTGTCGCAAGGAGCACGATATCCGAGTTCGCCTGCTTCGTGTTCAACACCCGCAGTCCCTTCCAGAACCTCGCGTAAGGGTGTTTATGTAATTTTAACTGCCTTCATCGTAGATGGGAGAATCTTCCGGAAGCGCTTAGGTATTCCGTCTGTAATGATGTTTGAAATGCTGGGATGAGAGTCTTTAATGACGTTTGTTCTTCTATTTCAAAGTTTCGGTTTCGCCAGTTGGATTGCCGAGAGGACGGGTCCAATTTCCGCTTGTTCCGTTGCTGTGTGTGAGGGAGGATCATGCGGTCACGAAGATTCCCACGGTTCTCCATTGTGGCTATTGTCGCCACAGTACTTCCGCACGTTCTGGCGTCGGTACATACTGTTTGTATGGTTTTGGTAATTTAATTGAACGAATTTGATCCTGGCTCCTCTCCTGTCCTTACCGTTAAGGTGCAATGATTTCGGTTAGGAAGAGTTTTTATGGGCAGTCGTTGGATCGGCGACATGTCTATAATGGAGTCCAGTTTCTTCTCCTCGGGAAGTTTCGGGGGGGGGGGGGGGGTATCAGGGATACGATTACCCGCCCCGATTTCGTTTATCAGCCACTTCCGTTCCGCTAGGAGAGTGGCTTGCCTGATGTCTTCAAAGGTGTTATAAGAACCAATATGAGGACATTTCGCCGACCGTGAAAATTAGTCGGCGGAGCGCGGCTAATGAAGGCGTTTATTTGGTTTTCTGCGGTGAGGGTAAGCTTGCGGTACGGCAGGCTCTACAGTAATCAGTGCCTGCATGAGCCTTATCTTTTCCTCTTTCACTCATGCAGTTCCCCTGGTTGAGTTTTACAATGTTGCACAATTACTTATATTTTCTTTATTTTGGCGATTGTGAGAACGGTTCTGCCGCTTTTCAGTAGGACCATGCCGAGAAGTTTTGCCTCGATCCTCGTATTGTTGCGTGTGAACAATTAGGATTGCTTTGAGGTTAGTGTTCGCACGCTCAATTGTGTTTCCTAGCCGCAATTAATGAGCCCTACGGGTCCTCCGATGGCAACACAGGTCTACAAGAACTGTTTCCCATTGTTACATTCGGGAAAGCGTCCCCGAATCGGGCTGCGTCGCCTCCGTCATATGGTGGTAGCATGGTGAACGATCTGCCAGCAAATTTTGCTGCCCTGATTATGACGACAAAAGCCGAAGGCAAAACTTAACTGGTTTACTGCATAGAGAGAGATGATCAGTGAGGATACAGGAACATTACTCCTTCGGGCGAGCTTGCAGCATGCCTTGAATAGAGCTACAGCGGGAGCCCATGCTGTTAATCATGTGCGTTCTGCGCTCGGAGGAACGGCGTATTTATCCCCGAAGTGCTAAGGGTCAGACAGCTTTCATAGTGCTTTCCACGTGGCACGAAAACAGCACAGACATACGCAAACACTCTTTTTCGGGTTTGTGAGAGTCGGGTGAAGCAGCGCTGGTTGAGTTTGACAAATGGGGAGAGGAGATCTCGGCTGTGGTGTCTGCTTCGCAGGTGCAAGACTCAACACGAAGAACAGTTTTTGTATTTTGCATCTGCCTAGGTTGAGTCACAGACAGCGAGGCACCCACGCGGCGGTCATTCTCCGGCATGTTCTAGCCTGACCGAGGAAGGCAGCGCAGGCTTTCTTACACAGCACCGGAGCTCTACACAAAACCTGCAGCACGCGCGCAGAAGGTAGCGAGCGGCGTGCTGAATTGTAACACCGTGAAATAAGTGGCATTATAATTTTGAATGAAACCTTTTCAAGACAACGTCCTAGGACCTGCGTATTAAGAGTTCGCATCACGAGCAACTCCACCCACTTAAGTAATCGGCCAGGACAAACAAATAGCAGGGCACAAAGTATCTGCGAGGGTAATTCAATTTCAATTTCAAGGATATTTCAATCAACGACCTGGCACTCGCTCTTATTGTTGCCAGGATGCTTCACTCCAGGTAGCCAACCAGCACTCAGTTTTACTGTTTCGTACCCGGGTCACCTCTTGGCAAAACTAGTACATCGATCCTGCCTGCATAGTACACCGTGTGGGCGACCGCTGCCACTGTGACATTCGGTGGCTCTAGGGGCATTCTTCGAGGCCGATCTCCCGGTTCGTTTGGTGTCTCGGTTGACGTAGGAGCTCAAGGCTCGTGTTGGGCCTAATGCAGAGGCAATTGACGTTCCTGCCTCCTTCCGGGGATGTCTATTCTCGGTGTGTCACCCCCAGAATTCAGAGCGCATCTACAACTACTGGGGAACACCCTCTAGAGCCTGTCAGGTACACCATGGAAAAGAAAAAGTTAATGTTGACCCATGGCCAGAAATAAAGAAGTGGGCGATCGCGTAGGCAGTGAACCTAATTTGGTAGACACCTTGTCTAATTATCTGCGTGTCCCCGTCTGACTAACAATTTCTTTTTCTAGTATCCTCCTGCCTGCGAAAAGAGCAGCATTAACTTGAAGCTTCCAAGCGATACAGATGCTGCACTGCTCGTCTAAAGCAAGGTCCGCCCGGCGTCTTGACAAGCAAAGACGAACTCTGTTGTCTCAGTCAGGAAAAGGAAAAGTCTTTTCGATCACAGCCAAGATCCCAAAGCGACCTTGGTATTCTCTAATTCACAATGAGGACGATATAGCCAACTTTAGCGTCGCTTCAAGACACGTTATTTACAGTGCTGGCGGACGGCAGCTGCACTATGCATTCGCTGTGCCACCAACTCCAAAAAGCATCCAGTAACTCTTTCCGCCGCCGCCAATGTTCCCAAAATCCTTCATCTGATGGCTTCTTCTAAACCTCCAAGATTTCATCTTCGGGTAAAGACAGCAGTCTTCTGCCGTACGAAACATGTGCTGGAGTTCAGGTTTCCTCCTCTAAGGATGCTGAAAGGGGTAGTCACTGGCCAAGAGCAAATAATGGCTTCAACTTATAAGAGTGAAAGGTAAAGTTGATCATAGCGAAAACAGTTGGCTTTTAAAACCTTTCTCAGTGATTCCTGCATCATTCTTACAAGTGTTTCCCAGAATCCGCCCCACCAAACCACTCGTTCGGCGCTGAATTTCCAGTGAATTTAATTTTCTTTGAACTATTTCAGCAGTTGCTCGTCTCGCATCGTCTCTAAATTAGTTTTGAAATCTTCTGAAGCCCTTTTGGAAGTGAGATTATTGTCTGAGTATACCGTCTTGCAGATTCCTCTCCTGGCTGTAAAACGACGGAAGTCATCTAAAACGTCTTGCGTGCTCAGACTAAATCGTACACGCTCGAGGAGTACTGCTAGCACGACGGCAATGGTAACGATGACAATGTAACGTGTTTTGGTCTTATCTCCTTCTCGATTGTACAGGCGTCCAGTAAACTCAACTATGATGACACTGAACCGCTCGCATTTCGATAGTTTATCCCTTGGGAGAGGGGCGAATGGCTCGCTCATTGGCTTCGCTGCAAGTATCTTTACATGTACAGCAGTGTTTGTTCACTTTTTTAACCATTTGACGACCTCTCATAACCTAGTATCGTTCACGTATCCCTATACCTGTATACCAACGTATCCCTAACGACGGCGTTAAAAATGGTCGGTGCTCGTTTTCAATAATTATTCTTGTGAATTCATTGTCTGGAAGAGGTCCGATTGGATGTTGCTCGCTGCTTGTGAAGTCTGCATTCTGTAGCCGTCCTCCTACTGTTAGCAAATTATCCTCATTATGGTAGGGCAAAAATTTGCCGATCACTGGATGGGCCACATAGTCAGGATGAAACGGCCGTTCTTAAGATTTGGAAATCCAAAAATTCTCAAAGTTTTCTGTTTTTTAGTGAGTAGGGGCCCGTTAGTTTTAAGGCAAAGCTTTTTACCTCTACCCTCCAAGGGTTCTCTCGAGACCGTTGGTGTCACCAGAAAACTCAAGCGAACAAATAAAAGAATTTACTGGCACCGCCAGGAATCGAACCTGGAACTAATGGACTAACAAAGCGAGAGCCCGTTGTCTTACCGATTAAGCTACGAGCTTTTTTTTTTCTTTATTGCCCATCTCGGACAGCAACACAAGGTACCAGGTACAATGACAAAGAAAAAAATCACAGTAATGCCGCCATGCCCCCCAGGGCCGGTGTTGCCATTTAAAATTCCCTAAGCGTAGCCAGGGGTTCAATTTTAGACAACCACTCTGGCAGAGAGTTCTTCGCTCTCTGAACTTCAACAAACTGTGACACACTTTCCCTAAAATACTGTCTCGTTGGTCGCGCGTCGACATCGCAATGCAGCCAAGCCATGCGAGAACGCCACATGCTGTGCAGACCTAACAACATGACACTGTCAAATGGTACACCATCCTCTCTATCAATGCACAAAAAACGAATACCGTGTAATCTAAGTGGAAAATCTTTCTGGAGTGACCGTTGGAGGACATCCCAAAGGAACACTGCGGCCCAACAATGAAGAAAAACATGCTCCACAGTTTCGGGTTGTTTGCAAATGGGGCAGTCGGTTCCCCATGGAACCGCGAGCCCCCTTTCATTCATCCAAGTAGCGACTGATTTAGCTACGAGCACATGCGAAGACGGGAAAGACAGGTGGTGTACTCACCAAGCACATCTACGGGCTTTCCCCATGCGTTCCTGCTGAATATCACGTGAAAGCGTCACGCCACCACTTACGCCCATCTAGCGGCCCTGTGCGCACCTTGCTCATGTGCTAAGAGTTACAAAAATTAAAGGAAGCTCACACCAATGCATGGAATCTCACTTCTAGTACGCCAATGTGTCTCCAGTGTTCACGTAAAAAATCACCGCTCCTTGTCGTCCGCCCTCACGCCAAATCAAGGAATACATTCAAATACTCCTTGATGGCCACGCCATCATTCCAAGCCCCAGCATCAAGATCCTGGGCCTACATCTCTAGGCTAATGCCAAGAGTGACGTCTCCTTGGAGCGATTCAAAAACAGCATTAATCAAATCATACACATGATCAGGCGAGTTGCCACCAAGAAACGAGGCCTAAAGGAATCCGCTACTTTTTGATTAATTGAAGTTTTTGTCTTCTCGAGAGTCACTTACGTCAACCCCCTGTCTTCTTCTCGAGAAGGAGGACATAGAGGTGCTTTATATAATGATTAGAAAGGTGGTCGAGCAGGCCATTGGTCTTCTTATGAGTGCGTCCACACAGAGGCTGCTTAGCACGGGGCTCTACAACACGGTGGAAGACCTGATATAAGGTCATCTTTCTTACCAGAAGGCCCGAATCAGAACTGGGGTGGGTAACCGCATGCTTCACCAGATTGGCTGGGCAGCCCAGAATGTCACTCCGCTTGACGTACTCCCAGACTCTTGGCGACTGAAACTAAGGATGCTCGCTTCGCTTACAAATATGAACCCCTCACATGACGAGGGTCACCGAAAAGCGCGGGATCAAGCGTTAAACACCACACTCGGTGGGGATCATGCAGTTATCCACACAGACGCCTCCAAACATCGAGGGCAGCAACACGCCATCATCGTGGCTACGTCCAGAACCAACCTCCTTGCGTGTACCTCGCTTAGGAGCCAAAAATGACGGCAGCAGAAGAGGCAGCCATCACCTTGGTTCTCACTCAACCATGGGTTCGGAGGGTAGTCACCGATTCCCAGCAAGCCTACTGGAATTACCAGTCGGATTGGGTGTCCTGACCTGCACTGCGTGTGCTAAAACACCTTTCCCCAAACGATTCCAGTCAGCTCATCTCGACACCCCCTCACGCTTCAATGGAGGGCAACGAATACGCCCACCCAACAAGCCTGCGCTATTACCTCCCGTGCTATGGAGCTGCACGAGGAGAGTCACCCGCTTGTCACGTTCAGGGAGATAACCCAGCATTATCGCCTTCTGAGACAGACCATACCTTCGTCTTACCCTGATCTTTCCAGAAAACAACAAACTATCCTACGGCTCATACAATCCGGGCTCTTTCACACAGCCTACGCGTCTTCACTTAATGCATCCGAATCGCTACGACGCTGAATGTAAATTTTGCTCAGAAGTAGGAACACTCCGCCCCGTAATCGGGGTGTGCGACATTAGCCCAGAGCACCCTCCTCTCTTTCCGCCAACTACCCAACAAGAGCAATGGGAGATGCTGCTGTCCATGCCCTCTCTAGCTACCCAGCTTCAGCGGGTGGACAGAACAGAGGCCGCGCGGACTGCATATGGGCCCCACAGAAGAAGGAATCACTCCCCTGGGCTGCACTCTGGGCCGTTCAGAAATCTGAACAAAGGTATTTCTTCCTCCTCCGTGTTCTCCTTCTCTCTCTCTGCAGCAAATCACGTTGCCTCCGTCCGCGGCGCAGAGACGGAGAAGTCAGATCGTCTAACACCGTGTTGGAGCTTACTTTCATTTTATAAAAACAGTTTCCACTCTTGTGCTACACCAATAGAACTCAACCAATCACCGTTCATGCATTATGCATTGATTTAACCTTACCAAGAATATCTCTTTGAAGTAATAAATGGTGTGGTTAATTGCATTCACTTCTCTCTGGTTTTAGTATTTGTAGAGCGATGTGAGTGAATTTAAGTGACGTCGCACGGGTAATCGTTGTGGGTGCCGTTTACAGCTTTGCTTTCCAACCACATTCACGGGGTGGATTGGCGCGATTTTTTTAGTAAAGGTTACGTTAATTGTGGACACAGCCCATTGTCCAAGCCGTGATGTTCAAAACTTTTGTGATGTTGTCGATACGTGCAAGGCCAAAACACCGAACCTTTCATGTCAGTTACGGGTAGAACTTCTCTCCGTGCATGTTGAGGTTCCGCATCCTGTTCACACCGAAATGTTCTATGTGGCAATCTGTTCTTTCCATTCAGGAGCCAGTCAGGTCCTTCTCACCAAAGCTTGGTTCCTTTCAATTTGTTAACAGATATTGCTCGGGTTAAGAAATCTGCAGGGTTCCCATCTGTCGGGCACTGAAGCCACTGCTCTACAACTGTTAGGGAATGTATCTCACTCACCGTTTTCCACGAAGGTATTCCACTTTCCTGGGCTCGAGTTTAGCCATCCTTGAATAGCAGACGTGTCTATCCAAAACCAGTGAGTACCAAACTCACTTTGCGCGGCTGATATCAGCCTTGCTGCTGTTAGGGTTCCAAGAAGTTTCAACTTTGGAAGGGCCGGTGTTTTCACGGGGGGACTGTTGTTTTGGCGATGAGAAGTTTAGTCATTACTTCACTCAGTTTTTATTCGCACGTATACGGCAGATCCGTAAGCAGAGCCGCCGGTGTCAGAGAACACGTGGAAGGTTGTTTTTCTCGAGTAATTTGATTCAGGACAAAGCGCGGTACTTGTATCACGAAGATATTTTTAGAAGAAGATATTATTAAGAAGACGAAGATATTTACCACTTGTCCCATTCAATTTTTGTAATTCTTCCGACAAATGTTCGTCCCTGTGCAGCTTCCTCTTCCAAGCCCTCTGAAAAAGTATCTTGGCCTCCACTGTGTTCGGAGTAATGGGGCCGTAGGGATCGTATATTTGGTTGTGATTGTTAGCATATTTCTCTTCGTGCTTCCAATGGAGACTGCCAGTTGCATGATTTCAGGCGTTTCTAAACTTTAGGCATCCCTTTAGGTGCCATATTAGATCTACAACTTTTTTTTTCTTTGGAGTAATCGTGAACTCAACGTCGGCATTAACCGTGTCGTCAACTTCAGAAGCGGCCTTCGGTTGTGGATCATAAGTTGTCCATTTCCTAAAGTATATGCCTGCTTTGCTAATGACTGGCCGCATTGTCACATAACGCATTCTCGGTAGAGTAGGCGCCTGTCACAAATTCCTCAGCGTAAAACTCATTTTTCATGGCCTTTGTAAGCTCCTCGTGTGGGCCTCTCGAGGCTTCAAATGGTACTGTAGCGTCCGCTTAGTAAAAAAGGACTCGAGGTAGCACCAAAGTGAACCCGATTCATTCTCCACAAAAGGTCTATCCAGGGGTCGGAGGGCGTTCATACCAAGAGTACGGAAGTGCGTCGCGGTCGTTGTCCGACAGCAAAATATGCAAGAATGTTTTCTCTCTGTCGACTGTTACGACCTGTGTACATCCTGAACTTCAGGAGCACGGAGTGTAGCGAAGGATTTAGGTTTGAACTAGGGTGTAACACGTCATTAAGTAATAGTTTTCCAGGTGAACTAGACGAAGAATCGTAGGCAATTCGAGTCTCGGTCGTTTCCTGTGCTCTTCGTTTTTCTGTTGACGTCGCGTGAGCTTGGGAAGCCAATCTTTCGCTTCCTTTTGATTGCAATGACGCTTCGTTGCGTTATCCTCGCAGGAAGACAAACTTCATACTTGCCATCTTTTTCCGCATCCTTGTTTCGAATTCGGTTAGAACTTGGTCCTGGGTAAGCCCGTCATTCTTGTGGTTAAGGATGCCCATGTCCTCAACATCCCAAAAGGCTTGGAGCTCTTGAGACAGTTTCTCGTTTTAGCCACGGAAAACCTGGACAAGACGCGATGGAGGCACCTGGTAGTAACTGCCCTATATCTTAGCCTCGGCTGAGAACACCCGTTTAATCTACCCTTCTTCACTAGCTAATAATGATGATCTGTAATTTGGCAGGTGGTCTTCTTCCTTTTCCACAACATCCTCCCCCCCCCCCCCCCCCGCAACACCGATGCATCTACGCAAAAAAGACTTGAGGAGAAAAATACACGCCAGAAAAATAAAATTATAGTCAGATCAGCAGCCTGGTTCGCATGCGTCTAGCCGTTCGGTCACCGTTCGTCAGCAGTTTAATCTTCCATCGGTGCTTTGACATCCGATGCTACTTTCTAATGACGGTCTTCGTTAGTATCGGAGATGAAGGTACAGCGGCCCTCTGTTGTGTTCCAGGGAAGCGAATTCGGGCTGTCTCACGTCTAGCTGATCTCTCACATCGTCTTGGTCGGGATCGCACTTGTCTCGACCGAACCTGCTGTGCCTGAGCATGCCTTGTAAATAGGGAGGAACTAGTTGCCCTCCGCCTGACGGAATTGGGTCGTAGTTTAGGCGTATGTCCACAAACTGCGTCTCGTCTTTAGTTTGGCAGTCCTTTTCTGTTTGCTAGGCTTGACCCGGTGTCTTCGCCTCTTGCACCGTTTCAGTCGGTGTTCATGGCATCAGTGTCCGTGATCAGATGCGTTGAATCAACAGGCTCCTGATGATCGGAAACAGCCTCAGGAGGTTGTGCTAAGAGTTCTTCACTCTGTACAAAATCTATTCGTTACCACAGCGTAGCATTTGTGGAAGTTCTCAAGTCGCCTACTGGCAGTGGGATGGCTTCCACCGTTGTCGTATTCGTTATGAGTAATGGGTCTGCGCACTCAAAAACCTTATTACGTGCAGCTGTAGAGGTGACCAACGACCTCCATGATGTTAGGACGGGTGGGACTTGATTGGTTGCCAAAGGTCTCCGTGAAAGATAGTTCTTCGTGACATGCTGCGTGATAATCTCTTTCCGGATCAAGCTCATCTTGGATATCTTGTCATTAAGCAGCCACCGCGCGCCGAAAATCATGTGTAAGTATTTGTCAGACTCTAAGTAATCCTTTTCGTAATCTTCGACATCTAGGAGATCTCATATCTGTCTGTCAAGATCATTTATGTCGTCCAGCACTTCGGTAAGAGATTCGAGGAGGATGTTGAGCGTGGTTATTCTCGGTGTCGGTGATTCCACAAGCTTGTCTGTTGTCCTGACGAGTTCGGTTATCTTCGCACGGAGAGTGTCCCTCAGCTCTTTCCGTTCACTCACGGCCTCCCTGTCCTCAGTAGGCTGAATGTCCACAGGGAAGGTGTTCTTCATACGGTGCTGCTGCTGGACACTTCCAGGTTCCAGGTTCCCAGTGGTCGGTGCGGTGCGTCGAGCAGCCAGCCATGGGGGGCGCCGTTCGAGGGCAAGGCCCACGGGATCAGGACATTAAACGGTTTCCCGGGCCTCGCGTGCCTCGAGGTCGCTGTGCGCCGTCAACTGATGTCCACGAAGCCGTTCCTACCGGGTTTTGGAACCAAACATATTGAGGAACTAGACCTACGCCATGGCTCTGCTGAGAACACCCGTTTAATCTGCTCTTCTTCACTAGCTAATAATGATGATCTGTAATTTGGCAGGCGGTCTTCTTTCTTTTCCACAACAACCTTCATGACGGTAGAGGAAAATGTGCTTCAGATATCCTCTGTTTTTTTTTTCGGGTAACGTTGTAACGTCCACCCAAAAGACGTCTCAACTGCTGTTGAGCCGTTTTTACGCCCACGAATTTTTTCGGTAGCTACTTTCTAGTAGTAGTGGGCTACTATAAGTACCTGAATATTGTTGTTTGTTAAGGCTCGAACGTAATCGGCGAGGCGAAAATCTTTAACGTCCTCTCCCACGCAAGAAGCTGGAACTATGAACGGAGTTCCACTATAGGTTGTTCGTAGTACGTAGGCTTCGACCAAGGCGTCCCCAGTGTCGTGCCGGCTTATAATCTCCAGTTACACACGCCGTAGGGTTTGCTTAGACGGGGCCGTTTAACCGAAGGTTTGCAAATTGTCTTTTCCCTACCAAATTTCAGCTGAGCTTCTTGGCTGCCTTCCGGGACGAACGTTCGTTGCATACCACCGTCCCGGTGCTAACGAACAAGTCGCGGCTAATAGAAGCCGTGCGCGCAAGCTTTAGCTGTTTTCAAAAGAATGGTATCTAAGGCCTGTGTCATAGCCCAGCTCACTTTAATTCCTTTCACGACGAACTGCCTCTGGGTGTCAGCTACCGAAGGGCAATCATCTTTAGAGTCGCAGAGAAATGTAAAATGTTGGCCTCGGCAGTTCTGACAACGAAGAAATCACGTGTTCCCACAGTCCTTCGCTCGGTAGAATTTTTTTGCAACACTTAAAGCACCGTCCGCTTCGCTTGAGGAGATCTATAGGTTAGTCTAGTGTTAAATATTCGCCACACGCACTAAAAGCCCGTTCTTCAGAACTGCAGAAATGAAAGCGTTTTTTGTCCGTTGCGGAAGCTGTGGTAAAGGTGGCTGCTGAGGGTAAGTACTGGAGTAGCGCTTTGTCTTGTGGCTTGTTTTGGTGAGCTAACCCGTCCGATGCGATTCCTATTACCTTTTTCCTGCTGCGAACTTCTTTCTTCAGGTAGTCTACAAGGGCTGAAAATGTGCAACAAGAGTCAGCTGCTTCAGCCATCTGCTGACAGTACCGGAGGGCCAGCTCGTGAGGTAGCCGCTTCTCTGTAGCCTCTGAGCAGAGCACTGTACTGATCCTGCTTCACCCCTAGTGCATCGAGGCTTCTGACGTTCTTGACCACTTCGCTGTAGAGACGTCAAAGTGATTGGAAACCATGGGCTAACTTAACAGTCGGCAGTAGTAGGAGGCGAGTCATGTGGAAAATTCGCAAATTCCTATTTACCATAGCGTTCCTCAAGTAGATACGGCGCTATTTGGTAATTGCTTTCAGTCCGAGAAAAACGCTGATCGTGTCTTGTGCCTTACCGAAAAGGTAGCCCTTGAGGTATTTAAAGTTGTGGATGGTTGACAACTGGGGGGTTTGTTGTATGGTTGCATCATATTGGTCCCTTAAGGAGCGACAGCCTTTACCCCGTGTAATTTTTCGGTTTCCAGTCGAGGAAGCTTTACAGTGGCGCTTGAGTCACGACGAGGTGCGATCAGTGACTCTTGATTGACCGTCAAGGCTTTTGCGATTTGTAGGCGCCGATTTTTTTTAGATCCCACGTGAGAGTTTTGATTGGCTACACATATATGAAATCGTGATCTGCTTCCGCAGCTTCCAACTTTTACTCAACGCTCTCGTCATCAACAAGACCCTCAATCTGTTTGTCAATCTCTCTAAGCGCTGCTTATTTCATGACAAGAACATTAAAAAATTCCTGCAGCTAATCTGCCGATGTAGACTGAGATTCTAGCAAGCCGTTGATATCACTTATCGCCTTGGTTACGGCAGCTTAAAGGGTGGACCGCTTGCTCTTGTGTCGCTCCATTCTCGGGAGGACTTGTGCGCGCAATCGACTCAGCGTAATCAGGAATGGGAAGACACACCACTGCGTTCAGATGGGGAGAGCTTGATGCTTGTGAGCAGCTAGAAGCGTCGGGTCTCGACTGAAAACGTTGTAGAAGCACCGGTTCTTGCTTCAGTCGTGGATGCTGCTCCTGCGCTTCTCTTCAGAAAATGCTTCGTTGCGTCTTTCGGGAGGTATCGGCACTAAACCTTTACCAAAACACCATCTTCTAGAACCCGTCAGGTACACCATGAAACCCAAGGTATTTACTGACACACAGCAAAAAATAAAAAGGAGGATCACGCATGCAGTGAGCCTAGTTTGGTAGACATCTTGTCCTATGACCCGCGTGGGTATGCAGAGAGCCGTCCGTTCTTGGCAAGGTAAATGTAACTGGTAGCGAAGCTTCCATAGAAGCCCATACGTTCAGAAAATGGCGGCTGTTAAGCTGCACGTGGGGCTTAGCGCCATCTGTATGAGGAGGGAACACTTCCGGCGGAACAAAAAATAAACAGGATGTGACGCAAGATCCGGCCAGAAAGTAACGTCATTTTTGTGCATTAGCGGGAAAATTCGACTTCAAAATAGCTTTAGCAGTCCTCTGATCGCTGAGGGCTCATGCCACTGCAAGCTGACGCAAGTTGGCGAGCCCTTGGCGTGTGTGCTTCAAGTCAACACCAGCTTAACTAGTACAGACTCGTGACTAGAGAAACGTACTTTCGCATACTGTCGTATGATTCGCCTCGGTTTTTATAAAAACATCTTGCATTTTCTCTGAACCTTTATTCTGTATTAATGCCTTCCACTGCTGTATAAAAGCAATCAGCTGTTTATTTTGATTGCAGTGGGTGGTGAACCAGGAACCGGGCACGTACCCCCCCCCCCCCTCCTCCCCCGACCGGAATTTCTTTTTCTGCCTTGGGATACAGAGCACAAAATGACACTTGACCACCCTCCCCGGCCCCCCTTTCATATCAAAAACGTGCCCACTCCTTACCGCGATACAAATTTCTACCAACGCCACTGCTGGGTTTGATTGCGTCGCACATACCCAGATTGAGTGTGTGCCTTAAGTATAGATCAAGGTTGTATTATGCTTGCTCAGTTTGTGCAGTGCTGTTCTAAGAGAAGAAATAACGCATAGTCATGCTATAATCAAGACATTTGAATTTTATTCCAGGGTAAACATAAAGCAACTTTACCACACTGCACAAAATCAGCACGTATACGATAAGTACAAAATGTTCGTGGGCACTACATGCCTTATGATTTTCCTTACGCGCTAAAAATTGACTTTACCCGTAACACATAGCATTAGGAGCAATGAAAGCGTCAACAGCAGAACTACGTCGAAAGAAGAGAAAAGAACTAGGAACTGCATCTTGACGCAGAAAACCGGGCCGCAGGAATGCCGATTCACGAAAGTGCAGCGAGCACCCCGCCGCTGTCCCGGCATCTTATCAAGTAGACATGGGCTTCTACAGAAGTTCACTCAGCATTCACGCCTGCAATTTCCTGGTTGCATTCTTAGGCAAGTGTCGAAACAGATAAGTAAAAATAGGAAAAATGGACCAATGCAAAAGAATGCGACGGCAGTATGTAAAAGCACATAGCAGGAAAGATCTGGCATTAGCGCAGCACGGAGCAGCACAACACAGTACTGCGATGGAAATAATGCTTGCGCATACAAGTGCGGGAAGCAACGGTCACTACAAGCGTTTTAATGCAATAGAGAAGGCACTGAGATAGACAATTAAAGCGACTCGTTTAAATTCGAGTGGTACTACGCCGAGAAGTCCTAGAGTAATGGAAACCACTTGCTCCGAGCCAGCCTGAGGTGAAATCAAGAGATAACTGTGACATAACAAAGCTTTAGGTCCATTCTTTTTCGAAGCACCACCACGTCCCCTTACACAACCCCCGTGCACGTATTAACAGTACTTGTCATGAATGGGCCCAGGACCAGCTAGAAAGTCACGAGTCGGTTACTAATACGTGCGCAAGTACGGGTAGCTTTATGCATGGAAGGTGAGAGCAGAAGTTAAGAGAAAGTAGCGGAAACACACAGCGTAAACGAGGCCAAAGCAAAGAGCGTTAACTGCGGCATCAGGCTAAAAAACTGTTCGCTAAAGAGAGCAAGAGAGGAAACGTCCTACATAGTTCAGGATGCGCAGCAGTCCAACGAGGTCTCCTCACGAAGTGCGTGGGATCGGCCGATGTACGGTGGGGTCCACTGTTAAAGGGAAACGGCGAGCGCGTGGCCACTGCGCTCCGCGAAGCGCCGGCGCCGAGAAGTGGCTAGAATCGGAGACAGCCGGCACATGCGCACTGACCGCACGAGGCGGCAGAAGCCGCTCTGTTGTCTGCTACGGCGCTCCGCTGCGTCACTCAAGCTGAGCGATTTCGCACTCGAAGTGCTCGAAGGATGTGAACGGTCGGGCGAAGCGCCGTAGCAGACGACACAGCGGCTTCTGCCGCCTCATGCGGCCAGTGCGCATGTGCCGGCTGTTTCCGATTCTAGCCACTTCTCGGCGCCGGCGCTTCGCGGAGCGCAGTGGCCACGCGCTCGCCGTTTCCCTTTAACAGTGGACCCCACTGTACCACGGCGCGGCTTGCTCGCTGAGGAGTCTCACGCCACGTCTGGTCCGGACACGGGACAGCGGCCGGACGTCAGGGACCGTGCACTGTGGTTGACGGCTCGATGGCCCAGCGGCGGTTGTGAGCCGGTGTTTCCCCGAACCGCGCTCTCTGGCCCAGCGCGTCACCAGATCCAGGCACGGGCCAGCAGACAGACTTCGGTAAACGGCCCCGCGGCCGACGGCTCTCCGGCGACAGCAGCGGTTGAGACCCTGGCTTCTAGCTCCAAGCGATCACAGGGCCGCGCTCACTTGCCCAGCGCGTCAAATTCGTCCGCTGAACCCTTGCCTATTCGATTCTTCTGCACGCTCGGCGCGCTCCTCGGCCCTCTTATTTCTCCTTCACGGACACTTCATCACAGTACTATAGTTTCGCGTTACCTGTGGAAATGAGAGGAAAATGATGCAGTAAAACGCCAGGCGTACGGGAGTTGTTGTTGCAACCTTGTACAGCACATAGTTTCCGTAGGTACCCAGGAAAGCGCTCCGCTCCAACCGTTGGCAGCATCGTCCCATAGTTCACCGTGCCCGCCTGGCACGGTACTAAACGTGTTCACCGACGATACAACGCACCTCGCAACTCCACGCACAGCAAAAATTAGGTGCACACCAAATTTACAAGGAAAAACGAATGCAAATGCGCACCACCAAAACACGCGAGGGGCGTTTCCGAGCAGACGAACTTTAGGAGCGCCTTTCCGAACTACAAGGACTGCATCACAGAGCAATGACATGTGCTATTCTTCAGAGGGCGCTACAAAAAAAGGTTTTTGGGAATGAACAACATTTTCATAAATTATTTGCACACTGGGCCTAAATAAATGTGATTCAAAAATAAATATCGTTCGTATACCAATAAATGTTGTTTTATTGTAGAACAAAACTTGGTTTTTTGTTACTAGTGTTTGTTCCCTCCTCACCTAGTCGCGCTTCAATCGCCACTCGCATAAGCCCCCCCATGCTGATGTCGCTGGCAATAGGTTCTGAACCGCTTTTTGCCCGAAGCTTCGCTACCATTTCTTGGTGCGAACAAGGCGCAGCTTGGCGTGCTCCGCGGAGCGCCAGCGCACAATCCGCCGCCGCGTTTCGAAGCTAACCGGCGCAGGCGCACGGCTTGGAGGCGGGGCTTCGTGTCGCCTGCTAGCGCGTGAACGCGCCGTGGTGCTTGCTTTGCTGTGAAGCCCGCCTAACTCTCGGCATGGTTGTAGTAAGCTTGTAGCGTCTTGGCACGCGGCGACCGCATTGCGAGATAGCGGACTGCATTCACTGGGGCGCGTTGTGTAGCTTCTGCTTACAACAACTGACCACCTCCTCGTTTGAGCGCCACGATCCCGGTTAAGTGCAAGTATTGTTGCAAACATTTCAGTACTGATTTGGCTCGGATTATGAGGTTTAACGCCGCAAGACGACTCTGGCTATGAAGGCGCTGTAGAGGAAGTCTCCGTATAACCATGCGAGGCTCTTTAACGTGCACTCATATGGCTCAGCAAACGCGCGTTCTTGAATTTCCAGGCTATTAAAACTCAGCGTCTTCTACCGGGATCGAGAATGGGTCTCCCGACTCAGTATAGCTGAGCACCCTAGCCACGTAGCCACCGAGGCTCGCCATTCCCTAGAAGTCAAGAGGCCGGGTCACGGAGCAAAGCTCCTTTTTCTGCGTGTGCTCTCTAAAGCAGATGTCCGTATGCCCGGATAGGGCGTCCTGCTCGCTTTTTTTTTTATCGGAGTGTTCACGTGCTCAGTCTAGCTCGAAGGCGCTCGCGGATTGCTCGATGCGACTTCGAATGTAATCAACGAACTCATGGAAATTGACAACAAATGTCGTAAATATGAAAAAATCAGAATATATTCAGTCCACACTGGAAGTGTTTGTTTATATGTGAGGCGTTGCTTGCAGTATTAAGCCCATTGAAAACATATTGAACATATTGGTGATATTTGTGCTCGTTGCATTTGGCTAGGCCATGCTTCTCGGGATGGTAAAGAGAAGAATGCAGGAGTTCTAGACCTCAAAAACAGAGGAGCTGTTCCGCAATTGTGGGGCATGGAACTGTTGACCCCAGTTTCATTACTCGTGTAGGCCCATTGCGAGACAGTACAGGTTGGACCAGAAAATAGGATTTGTAGCAGGTGGCAACGAAGGGTAGGGCCGCTGTCTCCCAATAACTAGAGAGGTAACCCGCGCGGCGAATGATATATTCATTATAATGCAGAAGACTAGAAGTTGGTCCAGACTCTGCCGGAGAGTAGGACGATCGTGCTGGGGGAGTGAGACCCGCTTGCTCTGCGACTGCTTGAACCGTCTCGACGATGAGCGATATTCATATATATATATATATATATATATATATATATATATATATATATATATATATATATATATATATATATATATATATATATATATATATATATATATATATATATATATATATATATATATATATATATATATATATATATATATATATATATATATATATGAGCCAACAGACATGGAGACCAAATTCGCGGCATCGAAACCCAGCCAGTGTGGCCAAAATTCCGTGGAGGCCAAATGCACGGACGCCATGTGCTGCGTAATATGGGTGCGCATTAATAAATCCTGGTGGCCGAAATCATACGGAGCCCTCTCTTAAAGCGTCCTCTCATTCACTCAAACCAAGCCAGTTTCTGAAATATTTGCAACAATATTCGCATTTAACTGGATCGGGGTGGTGAAAAGAGGAAGCGCTCAGTTGTCGTAAGCAGAAACTACACAACGCGCAGCAGTGAATGAAGTGCGCTTTCCCGCAACGAGGGCGCGGCGTGCTAAGACGCTACAAGCTTACTACAAGCATGCCGAGAGAGTGAACACAGTCGGTTGCTAGCTGCGTATACGGAAGTTCCAGCAGTTGCGCAGATTGCGATAAATGCGCCAGTTACGGCGGATGCGACTGTAGTCTGAACGCGGCCTTAGGCGTGCTTCACAGCAAAGCTTGCGAATTCCATTGGGCGAACAGGAGCAAGTGCAGCGAGCAGCCAGAGCAGCACATGGGAGTAACGGGGACGTGTGCTTTCGTTCCGCGAATGAAACATTCGCGCTGCTCCGGGAGCAGTGAAAAGAGGGGGAGGGCGAGATGTCAAGAGTCATGTGACCAAACGTTTCCCGCGCGGGACGCTCTCTCCGGCCATCAACAGATCGAGGTCGTGACGACACAGCCAAAAGTCACGTGATAAAGACATTTTCGTCACTTCCTGAGCCGTGGGCTTTTTTGTTGTTTTTACTTTTATCGCGTAGCATCAAAAAGCTATGCACTGCGGTAAGGCGTTTTTTATCACTATTGCGCAAGTACGCCCAACTGCAGCGGTAGGTTCGTTTTGGCGTTTGTTTGATGATAGAGTTTCTGTCAACGTAGCCGTCACTTCCTTCAGTTTCACCCAAGGCTTCAGCCAAAGCATGCGAAGGCGATTGCAAAGGCATTGTGTGTGTGCGCTACGGTCGCTTCGCGGTTTGTTTGTTTGTTTGTTTGTTTTTATTGTTATTGCGTCATTTTGCCCCTGGGAATTTGTTCTGTGCCCGAGTTGGTTTCTTTCAACGTAGATGATACCCGCGTGATATGTTGAAGTGTATCGTCGAAGTCGCCCTCGGCGTCGTGTTCTGCTTCTTTGAGCCAGCTCACCAATGAAGACGTCCCCTTGAGCCCTCGCAGGTGAAACGGCGACAACACGACGACACCGATCTTTTCCCTGAAGAATCTAGGACGAAGTGTGACACCACTAGTCGTGCGCGCCCATATCCTACAAGTATACAAGTTACGTAGCCGTCAGCAACAACATGCAGCAAAAGAGTTCACCAAGCGAGGATATGCCCTGCTGTGATGCAGCGAATTCAGTGATGTGGAAATGATTGTGTGCATTGTGGTGCCAAGCTGGACGTACCACATTCGGCTTATTATTTCGGCGACAGGTAAA
Organism: Haemaphysalis longicornis; assembly: GCF_048455015.1. Taxonomy (NCBI): domain Eukaryota; kingdom Metazoa; phylum Arthropoda; class Arachnida; order Ixodida; family Ixodidae; genus Haemaphysalis; species Haemaphysalis longicornis. The sequence goes on along the minus strand of NW_027526203.1, from coordinate 218,007,271 downwards.
TGCGCAAATGAGACGTGGTCGAGTTCACTGTGTTCTGGTATATCTACGAATTCCACGGTGACAGAGAGAGAGAGAGAAAACCTTTAATGAAAGCTGAAGCTGAAGAGGTCAGTCCCACCAACGGACAATTTGTTTTATGGTAAAGGCGAGATTAGCCAACCCATTGCAGTTAGCTTGCTATCGCCCTTGATGTCTGCGCTCTTGGTGGCTGAGTGCGATGCTTGCACAGGCAGCAATTTTTGCAGGCAGCTGTATGATGCGGGCTTCCAAATACAAGTGCCTCACATACTATTTTACATTGCCTAACTGGTGAAAAGAGCAAACTTTAACTCGTAAATCAGTGGGAAGCTGAAGGCATGTAAAGATTGATAACTGCACCTCGCAGGCAGCCAGTGGTGATCAGCCTTTCTTATATGCACCTCCTGCAGCTGTAACTGCCCTACCTGGCCTAATTGCACCTAATGACGGTACAGGACGAGAATATTAACAGATAAGCCATTTGCAGTGTCGTGGTATTTATTTTTCAACGTTAATTGAAATGTAGAAAAAACACCCAGGGGTCTCTTGCTAGTGCATCAGACCCCCTTACGGGTAGCGATAAGTTAAGGTTCACGACGGGTATGGGTGGGAAATAGCAAGGGAAAAATAGTGGGTCGGGATATGAAATGCAGGAGAGTGTCCCACACTGCCTTCGCTAAATTAGGTAGGTAGGATGGACGCAGGGGATCATTTAACGAATTTGGTCGTAAGTTAGCGGGAAGGGTGTCTAGGAGAACCTGTCTTTCAGTTTGAAATTGAGGGCATGTCCGAATAATGTGTTCAGTGGTGTCCGGAATTTCACAGGGGATACACATGCCTTGATTAGGGGACGAATGAAAAAACTGTTGTCGTTTTGCAAAGGAAAGGTTGGTAACTGTCATTAGCTGTCTGAGGCGGACTTGTTGAGAGCGAGAATACGACTTGGGAATGAGAGGGTGGTTGACCAGGGAGGTGAGAAAGTCTTTCCGTTGTTGTTTGATGGCGGTCTGGTGCTCGTCAGGGTCATAATCGCAGTCCGAAGGCGTCCAGCTGGCTTGGGGCACGGTTGTGAACAATGCACGTGCCGCAAAATGGGCCGCCTCATTTCCGGGGATTCCGGCATGGCCGGGCACCCACGTGATGGTGACGTCGATGTTCTGTTGATGAAGGATGCTCTTGAGTTCTTGGATCTTCTTAACTCGTAGGCTGTATGATAGTTGATAGCGACATTCCAGGAAAGCTTCCCGACTATCTTTGTGAATGTGCATGAGTTTGTACATGGAAAAAGATATGTTATGAACAATGTGACGAAGTGAGAGGATGATACTTTCTAGTTCTGCCCCTTTAATGGTGCTATCTGGTGGCAAGGAATGAACGCTATTGGAGTTAAATGCCGGTATATGCCACGCCGAAGTTGTGCTGGATTCTGTTTTAGATGCGTCAGTGTAGATGCTGAGTGTATTAGGGTGGCAAGGCCGTTTCTGGTGTTTTGCAGATTTCCGCCTGTTTTGTGGTTGGGGATCGGGTTTAGGATCCGTTAATGATAGGGTGGTCCATGGTTCTGATGTGTTGGCTATGCCTGGCAGCTGCGAGGTATTGTGGCCAATGGCTTCAAGTCCTCCAGGACTGCCGTGATCGTATAGCGGTTAGTACCTTGCGTTGTGTCATGGTATTTTATTGTCTCTCTGTTTCCTTAGTACAGGAACACACCCAGCCCAGCATCGTCACAAACTTTATAAATGAGAGCAAAGCGAAGTTCATCCAGCTGTGAGTGGTCATAGCGCTGTACTCTTTATTTTTGTGGCAAGCCTTCCCTGACCAAAACACCTTTTCCCATGGCGTTTTACACCCATGAACACTATTTCAGAGACCCACTTTGGGTTGCCCATAGAAGCAGCCATTCCACTGAGAGAACGACGAGTCATTTATGCGAGCCTTCCCCATCGAGATGTCAATAGTCACCTGCACTCATGCTATTGTCACTCGAATTGTCTTTGAACTCTCAACTGTGCATTGTGCTGCCAAAACTGCAAATGCTCAATGCAGGAACACACGTGTACACTAGCTCAATCAGCGCAGTAAAGCACTGGACAGGAAGATGCTTCGAGTCTTCCAGCATATTCATGGCCACTATTCAATATTTCCATCCGGTGATTGCAAAGACACAGCCTGAATGTTTCTAACCACTTTGCCGACCACATTTTCCCCTCGCCATACCAGACTCTTTGCCAAATTACTGCCTTCAGGTCCTTCTGCTTTCTTAAGACTCAAAAATCTGCCCCCAAAGTTGCCTATGCATGTGCTCCCTTCTTTGCACTGTTTCCGAGAGGAAGTTTCTCTCCAAAGGCATCTAGTTGGAGTGGCCCTGACACTTTTTCGATGTGGACACATGTAATACTCTGTCCACTGAAATCCACATACATGAGTCACTAAGTCATAAATTTTCATAATGTCTTTGCACATTGATAGAAGGTATAGGTCCTAAAGAGTGGACTCTGGTGGTATGTTTTGGGGCAACACGTTACGTGAAATAGACTCGGCAAGCCTAAAAAGGCATTTTTAGGGCAACAAAAAACCAATATAGGCAATAATCTAAAAATAAGCCCTTAGAGGCACAATCAACAGTTGATTAAATTTCAATTCCTGTAGTTTGTGCTTATTTGTTGAATAAACTTTACAGGGACTCCAGGAAAAAAAATGGGCATTTAACGTTTCGATCTCTAGTTATATTTTGTAGGTATATCAGGGCATGAGCTGTGTCACAAATGTTATGTGCCTGTGCATGACTGTTTTGTGTGCTGGAATTTGCTTTTTTTACTGATGTGCACATGGTTTTTCTATGTACAGGATTGTACTTTAGCAGTAATACTTTTTTGCACTTGTTCCTGTCATCCTTCTCTGCCTCGTGTCAAAATTTTGCCTGTATATTAGAGCACTGCACGGGCCTGATTTTAAGGCCCGAGCCCGACCCGAGCCCGCTTTGTGAAGCCCGGGACCGTAACGCCGAGCCCCGGCCCGGGCCTGGGCATTCATAAGTGAGGCTAGCCCGGGCCCCGTTTCAAGCCCAGGCCCGGCCCGGGCCCGTCGTCTCAATCCCAGGCCTGGCCCTGTCATCTCAAGCCCTTGCCCAGCCCGGGCACGGTCTTTTTTGTGTGTGTGTGTGTGTGTGTGTGTGTGTGTGTGTGTGTGTGTGTGTGTGCCTAGGGAGGGCCCGCGTGTGTGTGACCAGGCCTGGTCTTAGACGTTGAAGAAAATTTGTTTATTATATTTGGTCGAGTGTCTGCGTAGCGGGAAATCAGACAGAGCATCTAGTCTGTACACGCACGCCCTGAATTGTAACGCAAAAAATAAGGTTTTAAAAGTACATGCAGTTTAGCTCACACCGTCTGCAGTTCACGCCACATGGGCGCAATAATAGCTCATATTCTTACACAAGAGACACCATCACCTTTGATGACGAGACTCTTGGCAACTTCATGTGGTTGTTTCGGTCACAAGTTGGTATTAATGAAATTTCTTGCTCTCCATTTGAATCCACGAGTATGTGCATGCGTTGAAATATTTTCCCTGGAGTGGTTGTTAAGCGGTGGCGCTTCTCTAGCACGCGAGTTTGATTTCCAGCCACAGCAGCCGCATTTAGATTGGTTCGACATCTAAAACACACGTACATAGACATAGGTGCACAGCTACAGGGCGGCTTAATTAATTCCTTTTCCGCTAGGGCATTCCTTGTAACCGTATCTTTGATATGCTATACACCAAAATATAAAATCTTGATGCAGCACATGAAATGTCATTAAAGCTAGAGTATAGTGACTATCAGCCCTAGCAAAACACGTTTTTAAAACAATGTGTACAACTAACATCAAGAAGCGCGTAAAAGTATATTCAGAATATTCAATTTTATGCTCTTTTCTACACTTCATGTCGGAACTACTAACGGCCGGGCCTATGAATTCAAGCCCGAGCCTGGCCCGTGGCGTCGAGCCTGAGCCCAACCCGTGCAGTGCTCTACTGTATATATGCGAATGTATCTTACCAATAAATCCTAGTTGGAAATAGCACCTGTTTATGTCATCCTTCTTTGATTCTCATCCAAATTTTGCACTTTACACGTGTGAAGTCGCCCAAAAGTTCACATCGGTCAGTTACATGAGAGATCCAGAACACCACGCACTAAAAGTCTGCATGGCTTCACCTTAATAATTAGGCTGTAAGCTTCAAGTGATACCAACTAGCCACCCAGAGTTAACATCTATAGAGAAAAAGTGAGTAGTATAATGCACAAAAGAAATTGGAAAAGATACGAGGCTGTTTGGGCACAACTTTTTATTGCAATCGAATATTCTGAAAAAAAAAGAGTCAGTGTTGGGTGCAACAGGGCCTCGGAACACATTGGCTTTAATGTTTGTTTCAGTGAAGTTTTTTCTGAGCCGACATCACAAGCACAGAGTTAGGTAACAGCACTGTATCTATATCCAAACTATCATGCATAGAGGTGTGGCTTCTATACTCAATAAAGTGCAAAGGCTTTATTAGAAGAGAAACAAAAACTGCATGCAGTGCCCTTAAAGCAAGTAAATATCTTCATTCAGTGACTTTTGCTTCACCTAATGGGAATGCACTGCCCCCTCATAACTGGTGAAGGTGGTTCAAAAACAACTCAGCTATTATCAACACATCCACTGAAAGGAAAGTGCTGGTGATCCCTTTTACATTCCTGTGTTTGAGGTGTTTGCAGCATATTGTGGCAAATTTTAATTTTTGTTCCCAGTGCAAATTACGAAAGGCACAAATTGCGGCTCGTTGAATGTTATGTGGTGCTTTTGAATGGACCGCGTATTAAGGGTGGGCGATTGATCGACCAACTTTCCGATATATGCTTTAGTTGCGATTAATTTTTTAATCGGTTGAAGTCATGTGAGCAAACCGAAACAAGAGTGCCGCATTGAAATTGTGTGCATGTTGAGGACCATATTTGTGTTCAAATAACCCACCTGACGTTACAACAGAAAACAATGCAAGTATGCCCAGAGATGACAGCGATTAAAACTGATAGGGCGGAGAAGCATTTTATTATTATTATTATTGTATGGATATCATTAAAATATTATTTTTGGTCATTTTTCTTTTAAAACCAATGCTACCAATTAATTGATTAATTAAGATTAAAGCCAGTTAATCGGATTAAAACTTTTAACCAAAGCCCAGCCCTACTATGTATGCAACCTACACCTTGGCTTTACTCAAAAGGTCAGACAGTGCACATCATTACTGCAATATTGTTGTGTGAGGAACAACACTACCACCACATAGGAATTAGAATACGCATAGATAAATTCCACAAACAGGCAGCCAGAATGCAAAGAAAGCCAAGTAAACCAGGGGAGGGCATCCACTTATTAAACAGCCATCGGTTCAGTTCTTGTGCAAGATGGATGAAGCCTGCCACTTCTGTGGTATCAAAACAGCTTGTCCGAGTTGCTGCTGCTGCTGCTTCCTTTTCTTTCTGCCATGCTATAGGCACTCAGTATGAAACGAAATCATATTTGCTACCACTAAACAAATTCGGTCTTAAGTAGGAACAAAATGCCTGAACTAAAAGCCTGCAACCCTCCTAGTTTTATTTCTTAGAGGAGTTTTTGTAGAGACCAGCCACACCAGCGGTGCGAGAATATGAAATTCTGCTTTTGAATCTGTTTTATTGGAATAGCTTTTAATAGAAACAAATATTTTCAAGTTAAAGTGCCCTCCTAAAGCACCATTCTCTTCAAAACGCGTTTTTGGTTGAGTTGGTCTACGATATTGACAAAATAAATAAAAAATATGAGCGCTACACGAACAGTGCACAAAAAGAACGGACGACAAATACACCAGCTGCTTGCCTTTCTCGTCGGTTGTTCTTCTGGAGCTCATATTTTTACAGCTCCTTCCTCCTGTTTGTTCAAACCTCCTCTTAATAAGGGTTTGAACATTCGTGAAGCAATTTCAATCTTTGCGAAAGGCGAGAACGGCCTCAGGCATAAGCTTCGTCCAATGCCACACCATGCTCAAGAAAAGTGCAAGTTCTGGTGCAATTCGCAGCTACATCCTCTTTGGAAAGAACTTGATGGCTATGATATAATTCCCCCTTTTCAGGAATGAGTATGCGCACAAGTGGCGTAGATGAAATTCGCACCCGCCGCGGTGGCTCAGTGGCTAAGGGGTTACGCTCAGCACGAGGTCGCGGGTTCGATTCCCGACCGCGACGGCCGCTTTTCTGATGGAGGCGAAAAGCAAAAACATCCGTGGGTACGAGATTTCGGCCAACGTTACAGATCCCCAGGTGGTCAAAATAATCCGGAGCCCTCCACTACAGCGCGCCTCATCGCCTGCGTTGCGTCGGCGTGTTAAACCCTACAATTGATCAATCAGATGAAATTCGCAAGGCCCCAGGTGAACTTTCTAACGGTTTGCTCTGCTTTTGGGCAGCTCCGCCACCGTAGAGTGTGCATTTAACGGAATAATTTTATGACATACGATGCATGAATGGAGGAATGTTTTGTAGGATGCAGACGCCAAACACAATCCATGTACTGGCTATTTGGGTGCATTGGTTGGACACAACAGAAAAAAACTACATAGCTGCAGCTGCAATGACAGATATGTAAGACGTGACCCACTCAGCACTCGCGTGTGTGGTAAATTGCTTGCTCATGCCCTCTCCTTCTCGCCAATGCAGACATTCAGTTCAAGTGCTAGGCATGAATGCTAGTACAGCAATCTTCACGGAAGAGAGTGATTTAAAATGAAGCACTCATAATCCCCAACCAAGTACTGAAACGCATGAAGTCAACATTAAAACATTTTTTGTTCGTCCGCAGTGTCCACAATGTCTTTGGCACCTCACTGCACCTAGCCTAGCTAGGACTTCGTGCTGTGGAAAGCAAAGATTGGCTCGCTTCCGCACGTGCCTGTTCGTTTAGACCAATAAAAATTAAAGCACGCAGTTGCAAGCAAGCATCAGCAAAGACCAGGGCCATAGCCATAATTTTTTTTCAGAAGGGGTTATCGGCTAACCCCATCGGAAGGCAGGAGTTTTGCCCAAGGGAACACGAATTCTCGCTTAAGCGCTGCCCGGAAAACTTTCGGAGGAGGTTCGAACCCACAACCCCCCCCCCCCCCCTCTCGCAACGTTACTGGGAAAGACTGTACCCAAGGTCTGATGAATCTATCACACACGAATGCTCGAGTTCACCGCCCTGCCGCGACACTTTTTTTTGTTTTGTTTTGGTGCAGTACGATATCGGTCATCCAAACTTTTTATGGGCCTGGTACTGGTACTACAACGGAGTTATGGTGGAGTCAGTGACTACCGAACAGGCAACTTGAGCAACGCGCTTACAGCAGATACGCGACGCGTTCATCAACCAACAGCTCGACGCAACACTTGATAATCGTGTAAGCACTGTCCACAGCTGCTATGTTGACAGGAACTCGGGCATCAAACAAAACGCCAAAGCGAACCCACCGCTGCAGAAGGGCGCACTTGCGCAATAGTGATAAAAAAAACACCTTACCGCAGTGCATAGCTTCTCGGTGCTGTGCGCAGTATCGTTGGTAACGTTGATGCGCAGTGCCTTCGTGATAAAAGTAAAAGCAACAAAAAAAAGTCCACAGCCCAGGAAGTGACGAAAATGTTTTTATCACGTGACTTTTGGCTGTGTCGTCACGACCTCGATCTGTTGATGGCCGGAGAGAGCGTCCCTTCCCGCGCTCGCTTCCCGGAGCTACAGTGAACTAGAATATTCTAGTTCACTGTACCGGAGCATTTCGCGCGCTCGTGATGTCCGCACGCAGTTATTCCTCGCCAGTTTTGCCAGATACGTGCCGGTGGTTTTGTGTCTGCCTTCCGCATGGCGATGGATGAAGAAGCCGAGCCGATGTTCATGTTCATGATAAAGGGGTCACCATCGTGTCTCCCAAAAACTAGCTGCGAACGATAACAGCGTCCGCCGTCTTTTCCAGACACGACTGTATACCTTCGGTCGCTGCTCCGGCGGGGTGAACAGGTGTTCGAACATAAACTCATGCAATGTCAAATCGTCGTCGTCGTCGCTGCTGCTGCTGTCCGATGATGCGCTTGCGCTTGAATCTGTGGTGCTTTCATCATCTAAAAGTAGCAGCAATTCCTTGTCCAGATGGCCGCGCTTAGCTGCTGCCGTACGCACTGAGCGACTACCGCGGCTGCTGGATTCCGCCATTTTTCCTCCGCCACCCGGGGATAAAACCAGAAGTGACGCAAAAGAGCTCATGTGACTTCCTCGGCGTTCCCTGTTACTCCGCCGCTGGCGACGGAGCACCGAGAACTGCTCTCGGCGCCCAAAAAGTGCTCCTCATCGACCAATGAAACACAACGCCCCTGCTCCTGCCCGACCACTGGAAGACGCCAGAACTCGCGAGAGCACTTTGGGTGCAGTTAGAAGTGTTCCTGTTCGCCCAATGGAAAGCGCTATTATGCGCTGGCGCTCCGCGGACCACGGCCACGGTGCGCCGTGTTCGCATCAAGAGTGGACGGCCCTTACGTACAGCCGTCTGACCAACTACATTTTTTCCAACACGCTCAAATATGCCCGCGCTATCCGAGCCCGGAAATTCATCTGTCCGCTGCTTTGCCGTTTTCTCTCACTGGCAGGTTATGGCTCCTGCCGCCGCTGCAAGAGCGGCTGCAAAACAGCACGCAATAGAGCCAACCTTGGCGGCCGCCTTCAAAGTCTTGCGCCAGCATTGAGTTGCGCCCACAGAGTTTGTTACATGTACTAGAGAAAAAAACTCGCCAATGCAAATCGCTGGAGGCCGCCCTAGTAGCCATGGGAATTATGGGAACAGTATAGCTTTCGGCTTTGTTTCGAAATTACATTAACGTGTAACGTTTTAGCGAATGCGAAAATACATAAAATGCAGCAAAATCTACGATCAAATTGTTTAGTCACATCGGTAGAATATAAAAACACGCCAGTAAATTACGGCGCAATTCTTCTTCCGTTTTCTGTTTACTTTTGTATATGGAGGTCTTGGTGAACATTATTGTCTGCAGCGTTCGCAGAGATTTTGACGATCCAAGCCAGCTGTAACAAAATACTTTTTAATTTTCTCAATACCTACAAAGTCACATTTTGATTTTTTATATGTGTTTTGAAGAATAAATTACTAGAACTGAACGTAAATAGTGTATACTGCCGCAAACCGTGAATTGGGTTTGTTTATTTATGTTTTGCTTTTACTGCCCGGCTGCGCCGGTCTGGGTTATCTCTGTGCCAAGGGAAGCGCCTGTTGCATTCTTTTTTTCTGTGCCGCATGTGTTATCTCTTCTGATGGGGAGAGCGTTCCGAACTAACGTGAACAGCCTAGAATACTCTTCTTGGATCAACAATGTTCTAGATGTGAATCGACGGTTCGAGAACCACGCGCGCCGAAAGATAAAAAGCCTGCAGGGCAGACGCCGGGGTATTCGATTGAATCGATTCTGTGACGCTCGCCGACGCACGTCACTTTGTTGACTGCTGCTTCGCCGCCTGTGTATTTTTGAGTTGTTAAGGGAGCACAAGTTCGCTCCAATAACGTGCTTTTCCTTCGAGACGACTGCCTCATCTTTGCCTCCGTGACATCTGGTGGTGGTGTGGGGTACGCACCCTCTATGCTCCCAACGACATCTGGAAGCCGCCAAGCGAGTCCAACTAGAGCCAGCCGCCGACTGCAAGATCTCTCACCGGAGTTTGGTCTCCTGCAGACGGACCCAAAAGAACGACCGCTGCAGCCACCACCATGATCAATGCAGACACCATGACCAGCGCTTTTAATCCGGCCCTCGTCCTGCAACAGCCCCGGGAACCACCATTGTTCCGCGGATCCCCCGGAGAAGATTCTGAGGACTGGTTGGAGAAAGTGGAGCGCGTGCGCATCTTTAACAGGTGGGATGACGAAGAAACCTTCCGCCATGTTTTCTTCCATTTAGAAGATACGGCCCGAACGTGGTTTGAGAACCATGAAAGCTCCCTAACCGACTGGACTCACTTTAAGAGCCAATTCCTCAAAACATAAATAAACAAACCCAATTACGGTTTGCGGCAATGCATACGACAAAACGTTTGCACCGCGGTGAACCA